>NC_080669.1:69841820-69886820 GCF_027579445.1 Ammospiza nelsoni | reverse complement strand
GGAATAGAGATTTTAAAATACCTTTCATATGTTTTTTTGGCAACATTTTCTGTTCAGGTGATCTTATCAATGATAGTGTAAATATTGATTTTTGAGAGTGTCAGCATGATAAACCAAATCGTAGAATCATCAAGATTGAGGAAGACTTCTGGAATTATTGAGTCCAACTGCTTACCCAGCATTGCCAAGTCTACCATATTGCTCTATGCCACATCTACACATCTTATAAATGCCTTCAGGAGTGATGATACCACCACTATGCTCTACAGCCTGTGCCAGGGGTTGACAGACCTTTCTGTGGACAAGTTTTTTGCCATATCCAATCTCAACTGTTCCTGGCATACCTTGAGGCCATATCCTCTCATCTGATCACTTGTTACCTGGGAGAAGAGACCAACCTCCACTTGGCTACACCCTTCTTTCAGGAAATTGTACAAACTGGCAAGGTCTCCCTGAGCCTCTTTTTCTTCTGGATAAACACCGCAGCTCCCTCAGCTGCTCCTCAGACTTGTGCTTCAGATCCTTCTGTAGCTCTGTTGCCCTTGTCTGGACATGCTCCAGCACATCAACTTCTTTGAAGCATTAATTTTAAGAGGCATTATCTTTACTTATTAAGATTCCTCTCCTATAATAATTAAGATTCCTCTCCTATAATAATTATTCATTGATCTAATTTTTCATTGGTCTAATCTTAAGTGATTAGTTTCATTTTACTTTTTGAAAAAAGATCAGTAGCCAGCACTTTTGTTCTCATTCAGGAGAACATTAGTTCAGGAATCAAAAATACAATCACAATTTTGAAATATTTTTTAAAGAAGTTAATTCACTATCATTTAACAATATTTAATACCTATTTAAAAATATTAAAATTGTCTTTTGACTTTTTATGTGTACACATGGCTGAACTGTCACCTAGAAAATCTTAATGTATTATAGCGTGTAAATTGTATTCTTATACCTATTATATTCTTATATACTATGGAAAGAGTGTGTCAGTAAGTATGGTTTGTGTATGTGTTTAAATATTACACTATATTGCCAATACTCTCTTGAGTTTTCAAATGAATCAGTACTTAAAAGACTTAACAGTTCAATGGTGAGATAAACATTTCCTCATTCATATAATAAAATGCATATTTAAATGAAATTACCCCTTATTTACTGTGCATTGAGCTGGAAGATACTAACTTTAATGCATGGGAATTCAAATAAAAAATTTATATGCTTTCTGTTCAACTACTTTAATACTGTTCTAATAATGCACATTGCTGCTTCAGGTAATAAGAAAATAGATATGACAAAGACTTTGTTATGCAAATTTGCACAGGATTTTAACCTTTTGAAAATACAAAGATCTTTGGAATTATATATGTCCCTTTTGATCAAAAACTTTTAAAAGTTTAATAATTCTGTAAAAACAAACTAAAACTATGGGTAATTGTCTTCTTTTCCGTAAAATGAACAAATTATAACATCAAAAACCTGAGAGTGAGGTATGTAGTAGGTCATTTACTGCTGCAGGCATTTTCTCTCCCTTCAGGATGTGCTTGTTTAGTTTCTCTCACTTTGTGCCTGTGGCACTCTGTGGTGGAATTCAGACGTGTTCTTCCCCTTCAAGGAATCTCTAGGGTGATAAATAACTTATACAAAATTAATAAATAGTGTTGCCTTATTTTTACCCATCCCAGGCAATTTGTTTCCCTCTTGAGAAGAGTTGAGTGGGCACGACACGTTTATTAAAAAAAATGTGTGTTTTTGCATAGAGTTAAACAGAGAAATTAGACATAATAGGGTGAATGTCATTAAGAAAATGGAATTACTCAACTTTCAGTGATTCCTTTATGGAAAAAAATGGAATGGTGAAAATCCCTAATATGTTGGTTAACCTTTATAAACCTAGAATTTGTAAACATGTCAAGGTATAGGAAGTTTTTGTATTTAGTTTTCTTTTTTAATTCTGAGCTTGTAAATTTAGTTTCCTTTCATCTCAGCAACATTCAAGGAGTAAACCTGTTTTGAGGCTATTCAGCTGGGTGATTATTTTTGGGAAAGACCAGCTGTACCATCTTGCGTATTCACAACCATTTGTTCTAGCATATTGCCGTGCTAATCCTCTTAGGAGAAGGAGAGATTGGCACAGATAGCTTAACCTTCTCTATTGTGTGCTACATTGCAGCCTCCTCTCTGCCACGACAAAGGCAGTGAGACTTCAGATTGCTTTGGAGGGTAGAACAGATAGTGAATCTTGAGGGTAAATATATGCTGGTATATGAGGGAAAACAACTTGGGGTTTTTTCCATTTTTTCAGTTTTTTTTTTTTCTTTTTGGTAGTTGATGATTTTCATTGTCCTTTTAGCTGTGAAAAACAGAGTTGCACTTAATAGTATAATGGTCTTATACTGTTGCTTGCTTTTCAGTACTTGAAAAAATCCTAAGAAAATGTGACTTTATTAAATATTATCATTTATTGTAAGGATTTCCTCCTAGGTGTTACCCACTGGCATTTTAAGCTTTCCTTAAGATTAGTTATACTTAGCTTGTAAGTAAATTGTCTTTTTTCTAAAAATTATTTGAAAAATATGGACAGAAAATATTCATGGTGCTTCAATGCACAGGTGATTGAGTTTCTGCTGACCCTCGGTAGCTGAGCCTGTGTTTTGAATCCCAACTCTTCCTCCAGTGTTGAGGGTAATGTGATGGAGTCCTCTGGAATGAGTTCCTGAATGCTGATAGCAGGAGGCTTTACCATGAAGTGCAACAGCTACTCATGTGGAATATGCATCTTCCACATCACGCATGGTTGAGATCAGATACAGGATTTTCAAGACTTGACAGCCCTGGTTATGAACAGTGATATTTTTACTGAATTTAGGACTATCTGAGTGCTAATATTCAACTGATAGATACCAGCTGATGGTAAAAATAAGTGACTCTGAGATTCCATTTTATTGCTACAGTGTTGTTATTGTCAAATCCTGAAAACAGCTATTACTGCAATTCATTAAAATAGCATTTATTTATTAATACCTCACAATGAATCAAACAACTGCTGTCTTTGATTATGCATTAGAAAAATGTAATCAATTTGATCTTTTCTGTTAATGTTGGCATTTTTCATTTTATCTGTTGTATTTATATTCACTATGTTAGTCCAGTGTTTCTTTTTTGCTGCATTTTGAAACCTTTCTTAAAATAACACAATCCAGATATTTTTGACTCAGATTAACCCCCCATCCCATACTGTATGTCCACCTTATCTACATATATTGTTTTGTGAGATTTTCAGTACATTTCATATATTTCTCTAAATGGTTTCATGTGGATATGAAAAATTTCAGGACAGGAGACTAGTGGAAGTACAGCTGACTGAGCTGTTCAAATACCTTCTGTCTTAGATAAGTAAGAAATGCTTCAGTGTTTTTCTGGTGGAAATGAAGGTCTTTCTTCTAGCCTTATTTATAGAAAAATTTTTGGGGAAGGTTGTTTAGGATTTGACAAGCACTCCAATAGAAAACCATCTATATACCAAAGACAATCAAAATAAATATTTGCTACCTTGACTTCTTACCAGTTCCATGTTATTAGTATTTTGAAAATATTACTCATTTCTCTCTCAAGTCCTTGTGTTCCTCTTGGAAAGATTATTTTAAAATGTAGTCAACACTATTTTTTACTTTACTTCCTAATGGTAGTGGTTTTATGGTGTGATCATTTTACATTTGCAGATAGGCAAGTACTTCTTCTGTAGCATTTTTTTCTCTAATTTACATTTTTTCAATTTAAAAGCACTGCTTTCTCAAGTGCCTCTAGATGTATATATGTATGCAGGTTTATACATGTGTGTGTAAAGAAAGGTACAGTGCATCCTAATTGTCTAGTTAGTTGTAAATTTTCAGTTTTATAAATTATAATATTAGTTGTGGAACATTCAGGAAAGATAATAGTTAATTTCTTATGTCTTTTGGATTTGGAAGCTGCATGTGCCTTCTGTGTTTTTGGAAATGCTGGTTGAATTTTACAGCAATGGAAAAGTACTATTTCATGTTACTGTTTTCTTTGAGCCCAGTAATTTGTGATATATTATAAAGGAGGTGTATTAACTATTTCTCAAAGCCCATAAAGTTTCTAATATCATACAGGTTAACTTACGTTGTGATTTAGTTTGATACAGCTGTTGTATATTGTGTTTCATCCTCTCGACGTCCTTATAAGTAACTTTTAAGTAGCGAAGTCATAGAACTTGTAGAAATAATTTTGTAAAACCTATAGATTCTTAGGAATGACAGTTGACAGTCTTTTAAAAGGTTTATAGAACCTGAACAAATATTTTTGCTGTGCTATGTCCTCAGTTACATGAAATTTGTCTGTTCCTCCTATAGAACAGAGTACTGCATCAGTGTCAAAATTACGATATATTTATTGTGGTAAATATTTACTGATATTCAGGATCCATATCTGTTGAGATACTACTCAAAAGTCTGGAGTTTTTAATGCAGTATCACCATAGGAAAAAAAAAAAGAAAATTCAAAGAGAAGGCTGCAGTTACCAATTTTACAAATATCTTGGCAATCACGAGACGTTTATGCTAATAGTGACCTTGAAATGTACTCCCTTTAGTTTTTTGTTATGAAGCTGATGTTGAGGGACATCTGTATATGCTGGTTTTAGCAGTAGAGCTATTTTTAATCCTATTTTAATCAAACTTTTTGCTTCTAAATGTGTGCAGACTATCAGCCCTGGGGAGTGGATCCCTGCAAACTGATGCATGCACACAGGGGTGTTGAGAGCTCTTCTGGGGAAATGAAACTAGTAATGCATACTGCTCTTTTTGGTAGTATTAAAATCCAGTTCAGCAACAGATTAAGCAGGAAGTTTTTCTTGCCATTTCTGATTTTTTGAACTAGCAAGACAAGGGTTCAAGACTTCTAGGATGGAATAAAAAGGACAATCCACTAGACTGGCTGTCAGAAATTTGAGATGTAGAAAAGATAGTTATATGGTGGTTTAGTTTAACTTTTTTAAAGTTTTGGAATGGACTTTTTGCTTATTTGTTTTTTCCTCGCTATGATGTCTTAAAATAATTTTGAAAGATTTAGGAATGGTGTGCCTCTAGGTATCATAAGTTCATGGAAGCTGATTACAGTTCTGTGACAAACTTCACATCAGTCCTCATGTACATTTTGTACATGCTCTGGGGTTGTTTGAAAATAGCTCCATCTTATATATGTCACATGTGTTTTGTTTTGAAAATTAGATTTAAAATTAATGCCAGAGGTAATAGTCTAATGAATGTTCAGGTAGCAGAAAAAAGCACTAAGAATTATAATGAAGAATATGTAATCAGACCTTGCATCTGTTTCAGGATGTTCTGGCGTACTATTTTGTGTGTAAACCTTTACTGAAGTTTTTATGTAAATATGGTGTTTTTTCAGCTTCCTGACTTTTTTACTGTTTTTTACTCTTTTGTACAGAGTAAAAAATTATGAGTGTACTTTGAATGATACAGCCTACTTTTCTGTGGAGCAGGGAAGGTCATTAAATTTTTTTATTTCATTTTTTAATTAGTACAATGTTTATCCACAATCTCAGCTGCTAATTGAATAGTATTAATATTATTTATTTTAACTAGAATATTTTATCTCAAGGATACTTCAGTCTGCAGTACTATGGAGTATTCTTATGAAATGGATTATAAGATAGCAGTAGCTTTTCAAACACTTCTCATTGTAGGCCTTTTCTCTGCCATTTTTTGAACTGCATATAAATCTTTACAGCTTGCAGTAGAACTTCCTAGTTACTTGTTTGGGAAGTATCTCAGTACTACTTCTGATTAAAAATTGTGTATGTTTGTTTATAGATATTTGTGAATGTCTATAAAATCAGCATTTTGGACTGAGAATGAAGTTGGACCATCACTGCTTTTGCCAGAAAGTGACTGACCAGTTTCGGGGGTGTGGTCTTTTTTTGTGTAGGTGTCTCTTACTTTTGTTTCTGGGCATTCTAATAGTGATTTAGTAATAAGTCCCCCAAGTTACTGCCTTCCAATCCCTCTAGCCAGTTTCCTGACCTGTTTTGTATTGTAATATTTACATCCAATGTACTAGCTTCCCTAGCACTCTTCTTGTGAATTTGTATTTAATAGCTTCATTCTACCTTGTATTCCTTTTGCGCAGGGGCACACTGATTATGCAGCAGTATGACTTTCATATTTCTCATTTACTTGTCCAGACGTGAATGTAAGAAGTGGAAACCCTCATCTGCTTAGCAAGCACTTACTTCATTAAGTCTTTATACACTTCAGCTGCTAAAGGCTAAGACCTGTCTGCTGAGAATCCATATATTTTCAAAAGTTTGTAAGTTGGCCACATTTGAGTAGTATCTTGTGGGAATAGGAGGCCATTCCAGCCAGAATTTAAGGTCCTGATTAAAAGACACAGGTGCCATAAAGCGTTTTTTAGCAAAGTTCACTAGATTTTTGTAAGTGGGCAAACTGAGCTGTTCTGTTGTGACTTTCTCTTGAATACCGATTAATGATTTACTGAAATTTTCAAATGAATTCAGCCTGAGTTAAAACCAGCTGTAAAATCAAGCTTAAGTTTGGTAGAGTTCTGAGTAAGTCAGAAGAAAGTAACTGGCATTTTGTGAGCCTTAAGGATAGACAGATTAAATGATTTCCAGCCACCATTCACTGCAGTACAAGGGTTCCTTAATCACCAAGCTTGGAGACGGGCATCAAGAAATTCTACTTTTAACCATGAAAGTTCTGAGTGAGATTCTCACTGTTTTTTGATCAGAAGCTTATGTCAATTTGTGGGTAACACAATTGAGCTCCTTTTATTTTCTGCTTTCCAAGTTCTGGATTTAATAAATCTGTTCTGGATTTTTTTTTGTACATTTTCTTACTTTTTTTTATTCCAGGTATGCATACATCTTGATATTCTATAGATTGAGAATTGCTGAAACACCCACAGGTCTGAGGATAGTAGCTAAGCATTAAAATGTGACATAAGAAGATGATCCTTGAAGTGGATGGATTGTTGATTCTGAGTTGAGGGTGACTTGTTCTTCAGCTGTGCAGTACCTCGTGCTATGGCTTACCATTTGGGACATAACATTATGCAGTGCCTTCACAAATTGATTGTGATCCACTGCTTGGATAATCTTAGCTGGGATCATAGGAGACAAGATGTTCAGGTTCAGTTTGGACTCGCAACTCCTAGACGGTTCCAGAATTTTATCCTGAAATAGTTCAGTGCTGACCTATTTAGCCACAATTCCCAAAAAAAGATGTCTCTTGTTTGAGGGACAATTAAAGCTATTACATTAAGTGATTATGGTGTGCTAATGGCATGGCAGTACATGCCTCTGGACCTCTCAAGTATAATGGGATTTACAAACTACCAGCTATTATATACTGAGTGCTGTATGGATACTTGCAGACAGGGATGGTGAGGGCATTGTAATAAAGATCAGTAGGAAAGCAGACACCTTTCCTACTGAAAGGTGTAAAATCTTATAGCTGTCATGGGATACAAAGAAATATAAAGAATCAAGTTGCCAATGAAGTTGCTTCTCCAGATGCAAAAGTCAGTTGCTCAAATATAGGAGAAGTTAAAAACATTTGAAACCAAAGACTGTGTCTTTCACTCGTTAGAAAGCGTATGAATGGGCATGACTGCTATCCCTTGTATATGAAGAAAATACAGGACCGCATTTTGTTTGTAATACCAGTATAAAAGTAGAAGAAAGAGGAGATGATAGTGTAAAGCGATAGAACAGCAGAGCCTAGGAAAAAGTCACTGGAAGAGACCAAGAAATCCTTATGTTTTGAGGAGAATTTAATGCAGCCTTTCCAGATGCAGAGTTGAAAGAAATGCTGTTCTTACCAGTGCAAAGAGAAAGAATGTTAACAAGTGTGATCCTTGATTGGCCAGTCAGCACTGAGAACTGTGCTGCCTTCTTAGATGACTTTGAGTGTTGCTACCAGTTGCTGGCATTGTTTGTTGGAACGAACAGGAAAAAAGACAGAGGTCTGGAGTGAGAAGAAGGGAGTTAAGAGGGGCTGTGTCCAGTTGGCTGAGTGTCATCAACAGACCCTGTAGACCCAGCAAGGAATTGTGTTTAGAAACTTTTGCAATACTTGTTACTATTTTGTATGGGTGACATCCAAGCTTTAGATGTTGAAACAACTTCTTGAACTTGCAGCAGTCATAGTCTGTAAAGACAGAATCTATTATTGTTACATATATTGTAACAATGTTATATATTGTGCAGTAACAAGTGTGGAGAAAATTAATCCTCTTACACCAGCTATTCAGAAAATTTGTGACAAGTCTAAAAATGACACTCCTCTCTCCTAGCATCCTGACCAATGTCCTAATGTTCACATTATTTTCAATATATTTAAAGAAAAACCGTGGGTGTTGCTAGGAACAAATTTTTATTATTATTTTGGTAATTTTTTATTATTTTGTTGGGTTTTTTTGCATTTTCCTCTCAGGAATCTGTTCACCCCTCAGTAGTGTTACAGAGTCTTCTCCATTTCATGGAAAAGAACACTGAGTACTAATGATATCTGAAAAAATTTTCTGCTCTTTTAAAAGCAGAAGCTGAAATTTCTGGAGCACATTATGAAAAACAATATCGAAAAATAAAACTTTCCAGTCAACTGGTCTTATGTCCTGGGATATTAATCTTACAACCAGACAAGATTGATTAAAAGTAGTACTATACTTTTTTGAATTTAGATAAAACTGTGAAATGGCTTTCCATCCATGAAGAACAGCGTCATCTTTTTGTCAAGGTAACCGCAAGTGTTTAGGGGACACTGAAACAGATCGGCATTTAAAGTGGAACAGTCGATTTGCAGGTGGCTATCTGCCATTCCTGTGAAATACGGTAGCTCTGAAATGGTTTGAAAAATTTGTAATGCCCCATTGTGTGGAAGAGTGTACATAGAGGTAACAGCAATAGTATTAGAAAGTTACCAAAGACCAAGACTGAAATTCTGTTTTTCTTTTATACTTTTATATGTGTAGTTTCTGGATATAGGTTTGCTTTAGTTTGTAGCCATTCATTTTTCATGCGTTGATTTCATCCTTTATAAGTGATCTCTTTAATATTTTTTCTATTGCCCAGTGCTTAGCTAAAGATTTACTTTTTTTCAGAGACCTAATATCTTATTTTTGAAAAATCTGCTTTTACAGGGGAACGAATACACTGTGGCACTGTTATATATTTAAGCAAACTGAAGATCAGCTGTAAAAAATAAACCATGCAAAATAAGAGTCTAGTCCTGCTGTATTTCATATCCAGCTACAGGCTATTCACTTTATTAAATAGTACAGTATGCATTTAAAGTGCTTACTTTTGCATTGCAGTTCAACCTGCACTGTTTTAAGTTACTCCCTGAAAATTCCTAGTCATTCTTTGTGAATGATTGATACTAATAAAAACTAGTAAAACAGTTCTGAGTAACTTTTACAGAATTAAGAGATTACTTTTTCCCCCTTAAGCTCAAAGAATTTGTCATTTACAATGGTTTTACATTCACATTATTGAAAAATAGTTTTTATTGTAAATAATTTGGGGATAGATTTTCAGAAAGGAGTTACCAAAAAAAATAGTAAGATAGTATGGTGAAAGCAAGATAAAACCTCAAACAAATAAATGAATACATTTAATGACTATTTTATTGACTTATTTTTGAAAGGTAAGAGCCTAACCTTTTATAGTTATCAACAGTGAGAAAATGAAGCATGCTGACCTAATTTCTGTATGCAAGGTTCATTGCAATATAACTGGAGCTTGCCCTCTTTTTTGTTTTAACCATATCTTTCATGAGTGATTTCAGACCAGGGGTGCACAGGTAGAACTTGCAAATGTGTGATGCACCAGTTCTCTGCAGTATAAGCATTATTTTTATTTCCATTTCTTCAGGGTTTTGTTTTAACTCTTTGACTTGCAACCCATCACAGATGAAAAAACACCTTCTAATAACTTCAGTTGTCATAAAGCTTAACATTAGTGTTGTAGTGGTTTGGGTTTGTTAATTTAAGATTTCTTTAATTTTAAGATTTTCTGGTTTAATGCTTTAAATAGAGTGTGTTAGGTTTCAGTGTTTACTAATTATTAATGTATTTATTTTGTGTTGTGCTATAGGGTTAGGAGAAAGGTAAAGCAGGTTAATATTTTAAAAGGATATAAAGGGTTTTTTCATTGTTAACATGTCTTTCACAGAAGCATATTTAGTTTCTCAGTAGTTTAATAAGTTACCAATTAAACAAAAAGTTTTGTATCACTTCTATAAATTTCTTCTCGTTTTAAACTATAAGAAGTGTATATGCAGCGGGTGCTAATACCAAATATTGCAACTTTTGAGGAAATATTTTTCACTGTTAAAGTCCATTGCTCTGATGTGTGAGGGTATGTAAACTTCTGTTTTCCTGACATTTCTTGAAACACTGAGAGAATACTCCTTCCTGAAAAAAAATCTGGCCATGCAACCATGCAGAAACCTTCACCTTTCAAACCCTATACTTTTCTGGTATGTCACTTGTGCCCTGCACATAGGCCTTTAAAGTTTTGTTTGCCGCTGCACTGGCATAAATCTTACAAAGAGGAACAAATTTGCAGCAATTGAATTATTCTGGGGGTTTTTCTCATTTTTTTTTTTACTCAGAATTTGCTATTTGTGTTAGTGTCAATGAACTATTTAGAGGAAAAAGAGATTTTTCTTTTACTTGTTTGAGTTGTAACGTATTTGTTGTGAATTTTAGAATGAAAAATTAAGAAATCACATTTCAGTTTCCATGAGAAATGTTTCCACAAAATGTTACCAGTCTGGTATGTAGTATCTCTTGTGTTTGATTTACAGATGCTTTTACTTAATTCACCTTGGTTGATTGCCTATTGTTCATCACCTTGGTCAAAAGCCTGTTCATGTACCATGAGTTTCAGTGCCCTTTTCCTCATGCAAAGGAGAGATTGTAGGGTAAATAAAAATCACTAGTGAGGGACAGTGTTGAAAAAAACCCTGTAAGTATGATTACAGAAATAAGCCATTGTTCACAAGAATATGTTGTATTCATTACTTGCAAGGAGATAGGGATCTGGAGACTCAGTTCTCTCAAGCAATTTTGTATTTTTTTAAATTTTTTTCCATGTTTATTCATTAAGACCTGGTGATGAGTGTTACCAAGTGGCACAGACCTGCATGATCCTACCTTCCTTTAAGTGAAGGGCTGAAGTCATCAGTGGAATTTCAGCTCCTGAGAAATCATGTTGCCAGACAGTGTTTAGTCTCTCTCATCTTTTCACAAGTATCGCCTTATTATTTTTAGATCCTGAATGCCTGTTTCTGTAGGTTGTTAACTTATGATGTTGGTTTGTACTCGATTCATTCCTGCGGAGTTATGCTTAAACTACATGCCTTATTAACCATGGGGTTTGTGTGAAGGTGTACCATGTGAGGTGCTTTGTCCTCTAGTTTATATGAGTATTTTAGTAAAAATTATTAATCCTTTCCTATAGTTAAAATGTAGAGGCAAAGTGAGTTAAGGAATTTTTTTAACACTGGAGAAGTATCAAAGTCAAAAGTAGATTTGAAATAGTATATAAAAAAATAATTTTGCTCTGTTTAGGTTACTTTACCCAGGTTCCCCCTCTATATGCTGAATTTCTGTGTTTGCAAAGCATTGTTGGTTTTAATTTGCCTGTTGTACAGAGATGAAGAGTGTCAACCTAAGTGATAGGCAAGGCTGCTTTAGCTGTGATTTTATCAGAAACTTATTTCCTGGGTATTAGAGTTTATCTCCTAGATTAGCCTCTATCTCCTTGTGCTATAGATTTGTGGGTTAATAGGTATTCTAATCTAATCATGTTAATTATTTTATATAGTTGAATTATGAATTTCTTAATTTGTAATGTTTCTATGATTTGTAATTGCCACTGTTTGGAATTTTCTTAAACCCAGGCCATTTGTATTGAAAGGCCTTGCCCACAAGGTCAAACGCAGACGTTTCATTTTGTTTAGAAATAAGCTTTGCTAAACTTTAGTGTTGAACTGAAAAATGATGTCTTTGTGTGGGATTAACCTTCCCTCTTGGGGCTTTGCTGTCCCTGTAGCCTGGGACTGTTCATTGCTGTGGCACTCTCCTGATTTTTCCCTTGAGGAGGGTAGGTTGAGTTGTTCTTCTGTTGATCATTTTCTGTCTGGAGGCCTTTCCCACTCCCCTCAATTTTGTTTTACTGCTGAATGGGACTATGGTAATGCTTGGGCTTTGTCCCTCTCTCATTGTCTTTCTGACTAACGGATAGAAATGTCAGGCATAGAGAACGGCCCCAAACTGTGACCTCTGTAACATTCCCCTTCAGCTGATTGACGTTCAGGCAGCTGCTGAGAGAAATCCCCACCATTCAGAGGTTGGTGTACTTGCTGAACGAGTTCCCCAGTGTCAATCCTGTTAGCCCAATTGCCACATTCTGGGAATGGTGGCCTTTAAATGCTAGATTAAAGATTCTGCACCTGCCAATGATATGGTGCTTCCCCCTTCTCTCCACAACTGTGTCACCTTGAATGCTTCCAGGGCTTTGAGGTCCAATTACAAAGACACCTTTTGTCCCATTAGGATTCCCAAAATGCTTTGTACAAAAATACTACTCTTTTTGCTTGGTTTTTTTTTTTTCTTTTTTCTAGAGTGGGGTGTTTATTTGTTGTTGTAAACCCAGCTAAGCTGAAGTATGGGAAGTTTTTTTTGTTTTCCAAATGTTAGCTTTTGACACTTCACTTAGAAAATTAAATAGCAGCATCAAATTTGTATTAAAATAAATATGGATTATTTCTCTCAGTGCAAATGTGCCAGGAAAAAATAAAGCAGAAAAAGTCCTAGCAGTAAAAAGGATGAAGAAGGTTGTATGCTCAAATCCTTACTGTATCAAAATAATTTTTTTGCAGTTTGAAGAATTACAAAACTTATGAGGAGAGGGTTAAAAAACCCAAACAAATAATAACAATAACAATAATAACAATAATGATAATAATTTAATCTTGGTCTTATATTAGCACTTTAAAACTTCAGTTTGAACACCTGTCTTTATTTATGTTTTCACTATTATGATGTAGAATTTATAGAAGTAGCTAGTGGACTCTGCCTTTTCTGCATCTTTCCCCTTGGAGCCCATGGTTAGACCAGAGCATTCAATGCTAAGAAAAAACCTGGTGGAGAACTTTGAAAGTTCTTCTCAAAAGTGGTGTGTCAGGAACATTGCCCTTAATTTGCTTTTATGCACTAATTAGAAGTTTCGGTGTGGCTGACTTCACTGTGGGCATGGCAGTGATACTTCATATTTATAGGTGATTGCATATCTGGCCTCAGGATTTTCTGATTCTGTGTACTGATCATGTTTCCAGTTGCTGAAAAATGGCATAGCATGTTGTCAATTCTTTGTACAAAATTAATCATAATATTGTACTTTTCTATTTCACTATGAAGTGTTAAGTGTTCTTTCTTTTAAAATCTCATCATTGTTGTTGAGGTGGAAATTTCTGTGTAATTATTTGCTAAATGCTAGCACACCTGTGCAGTTCAACTGCTTGTATACGTATCTATATTTAAGCTAAATAAATGAGTTTTAGAATATTCATCCTGTCAATAAGTGAAAGAACAAACTTCTAGCTCAGCTCAGCTGTGTTTCAAGAGAAAGACTGTCAGTAAGTGTTTTCAAGCAGAATAGGGGACTTTTGGGTTCCTTTGCCTAGAACTGCAAATATCTTTAGCATTTCTGCAGCAAATGTTGCAATGACTACCTTTGTTTTTCACTTGTGTTTGATATATGCAACAAAAAAAAGTGGTTTGTTATAGTATTCTGTGCAAGATACATTTTATTTCAGTGTGTTATCTAGGACTTCCATGGCCAAAATGGCAGGCTGGACTTAATAGGATAGGTGTTAACTCCTCTGAAATCTCCAGAAAAGACTTGTTATTAAATGAAAGAAAAGGACATATTTCCATTTTTGTACGTGACTTCTGGTTTTGTTTGTGGTGTTCCTGGGTTTATGAGTAGTCTCTGACATTGGTTTTTGATTGCCAATTAGTATTTTGAGAATCAAATATCAGGAAAATATTAGAAAATATGGGGAGCCTTTATTATGTCCCAGAAAATACAGGTCTCAGTCAGGTGAATAAAACTTTTGTTTTATTAGAAAAGCTTTCAAGAATGAATCATCTGCTTAAAAACAGATTGGATTGAAAATTTTCAATTTAAAATTGAAATCATTTAAGCCTGGTAATTTTTCAGGTAGATAGTTCAGAATTATGTAATGCTGATAGAGATACAAATACAGATATATATTTGATGAGTGAAAAGGTTGTTCTGAAAATAATAGGTTCTTAGAAAGTACTAACTTCTTTTGAAAAAGCCAGTGGCGTTGAGAGGCTGTGTCTTGACTGCCTCAACAATTGTTGAATTAGGTATAATCAAGTTGTATAAATCTCTGATGGCTACTGCTCCTTTAAAATGAGATACACCTTTTTATCACTGTCAGCATTCAAAGTGATTCTTCCAGCAACACTGAACCATAGCTTATCGAATTCCATTCTTTAAGAGCTGGCTGGAAGTCAGTTTATCGTTTAGGGTTTTTTTAATATGGTTTGCATTTAGTAACTAAAAGTAGTTCTAGAGAGATGTGTGGATTCTGTATGTGAAATAGAATGGAGTTAGATTTGCATGATACTGCTTTCAGCAGAGGAAAAACAGCTGAAAAATTCAGTAAAATTTGTCATAAATACTGGCAAGTCAGACTGCGTACACAGTATGATATTTGCATCTGGCTACAGTTCAAAGAAGAGACTCATCTTTTACAGTCATTGTTTTCCCTTTATTTTCACATTTTCAATTTCATATGGCTCTAATCTAAATCATAAAAATATAGGTACTGGTTGTCCTTTTTTTCCCCAATCTGCATATTTTATGTTTCCTTCCCATAAAGTTTTTGTTTTCTTATTGAGCTGAGATTATTTCTAATAATTAAAATGATTGAGTTTTTAAAAATCATTTAGAAGGAAGATATGTTTGCAGTCCCTAAAAATGCATAGTGTTATTTTTAGAGCAGATAACTTAAAATAGTTTGGACTTCAACTACCACTCTTGCAAATCTGTAACAAGACTAAAGAAATTATTGAAATCAAATCTACAGGTATCCCTTTAAGTTCCTTTAATATAAGACTTTGTCATTGAGTTATTGTATTCTGCATAGAGGACAAGCTAGATCAGCAGTTTCCATCCTTTGCATTTCACTCACTTGGAGATGTATGCTTCTATAGCTTAAAAATTACTGCAAAAATTGCTGCTCTATTCTATTCCTGCACATCAGCTGCTGATTTTACAGCCAATATACTGTGCAAAAATGGTTCATCTCTTAGGTAAAGAAATTCTGAACAGTAGAATGTGTCTGCCTAAAGACAGAGTTTAGTTGAGCTGATCTGTGTAAATCTCCAAACCTCAAACCAAATGTTCTTAGAGAAATGCTGTAATCAACAGCCATTTTCATGGGAACAGTACTACTCACTGTGAATAAAGAAAGTTATGTTTTGTTTAAAGTCAGTATAAACAAAGACTAGTAAATGTATTGGATGATTAGGAGCTTTATTCTTCAAGCTTAAAAAGTCTGTTTGTTTTCCTTTTCTGTAGCTATTTATAATAAATTCCAAGTTGAATTTAAAGAATAGTTTGATGCAGCTTGTCTAAGAAAATGAAAAGCCTGAATCTGTCAGTTTTGTAGGAGTTTGGGTAAGGCATGGAGCAGAAATGAGGGAGAGCCCAAAACCAAGAGCTAAAATTCCTCTATTCCTCCTCTGTCTTCTACTCCTGTTATTTACTTGATTGTTAGTAAGATAATAAAAATAATATTGGTTGTATGTAAAAATATTTTGACTAGGAGATGTGGTAGATGAGAAAGGCAAAAAGAGGTAAGTGCTAATTTTGAAATTTATTCTGGAAGTCCTAGAAGAAAACTACCTGTATAAACTTTGCATTGAGGACAATTTTCAACCATTTTCAAAAGATTTGGCAAAGCAGGAATGTTGGCAAAACATTAGTGTTTTGATGGTCATGGATGCTCTTGATATTCTCACTTTTGGAGAGAAGGAGTGGATTCAAGTTCAAGAAAGACAGAACTAAAGCTTGTTCCAGCATGTAAGCTTAATTTTTAACTGATTAGCCACAGTGTGTTCAGAATTGTATATGCTTGGGCTATTGAATATTAATATGATATAATACTTAAATGAAAAAGGATTTTATAATCACACATCATACTCAAATATCTTCTCAAGAGGCCCGTGAAAGGAGGAAATAGAACTTCTTTCTAACGGATAAATTTTAAAAACTCTGTTAAAGCAAAATGTATTAAATAGCAAAGAAAGGAAAATTAAATTTGTAATAGCAGTAAAGTAGTTTTTAATTGATGATTCCAAGGACCAGAAAGAAATGGGGTAATCTAGCTTTTCTATACGGCAGTGAATAAAGGAGTAAATTCACATCTGAATTGAGAGACAGAGGGCAACAATATCAGCTGCAATAAGGTGATGTACAGGGCCTATGCTTGGTCACAACAATCCCACGCAGAGCTACAGTCTGGGAGCAAAATGCCTTGAAAGCTGCCCAGCAGAAAAGGGCCTGAGGGTGCAGATCGACAGTGGCTGAACCTGAGCCAGCAGTCTGAGCAAGTGGCCAAGAAAGCTGATGACATCCTGGCCTGTATCAGGAATAGTGTGCCCAACAGGACCAGGACAATTATTGTCTCTCTGCTCAGCACTGGTGAGGTTGCACCTCAAATCCTGCATTCAGTTTTGGATCCCTCATCACAAGAAAGACAGTAAGGTGCTGGAACAAGTCCAGAGAAGGGAAATGGAGGTGGAGAAGTATCTGAAACACAAGTCTTATGAGTCACTGAGTGAGTGGCTGAGGAAGCTGGGATTGTTTAGCATGTAGAAAAGAAGGTTCAGGAAAGACTTTACTACTCTTTCCAACTGCCTTGAAAGGAGGCTGTAGCCAGATGGGGGTTTGTGGGGCGCTTCTCTCAGATAACAAGCAATAGGATGAAAGGAAATTGTTCAAGTGGCACTGGGATAGGTTAATTTTGATATTAGGGAGACTTTCTTGACCAAAACCATTACCAAGTGCTGACACTGGCTGCCTATGACAGTGGTGGAGTCACCATCCTGGAAGGATTTTAAAGATGTGTAGATGTGGCGCTCTGGGATACGGTTTAGCAGTGGGTTTGGCAGTGCTAGTAAACAGTTGGACTCAGTAATCTTACGGGTCTTTTCCAACCTAAATGATTCCATGATTCTATAAACATAATAAAGGCCAAGTCTTTACAGTATTTTTTAGGTAAACCTGTTAATAGCAAGATGTAACTGTAGTCGGTAGGAATAATTATGCCTTTTCTCATGTAATTTGGTAAGCAATAAATGAAGGAAAGAGATCTGCTTGGTAAAATCTGGAAATTCTGTTGTGAAGGATAAGAAAGAAAGGAAAGAAAGAAACTGAGGAAATAAGAAACATAGAGGCAAAAAAATAACATGTTATTGGTGAATATTTTAATACGAAGTCATGGGTCTAGGCAGTTTCTGTATTTGGTGGGAATGTACCATGCAATGAGACCTCTCCAGAGATGCAATTTTAGGTATGGGTTCAGAGCATGATTGGTGTATATGTTAAGATGCAAATGGAACAGAAGTTTAGTGTGGGAGAAAAAAAAAACTTAGACAGCCAAGTAATTTAAAGATCAGGCTGAAGAGGCCTGTAGATTGACAGGTGCAGATAGATGCTTCTCTGCCATGAGCAAAGCTGGTGATGGTCTTTTGTGTTTGGGCTAGCGAGCTGTAGAGAGGCACCTGACCAGGTCAGCCTGGGTAGAAGTGCTGCAGATGTACCTTTTGAAGTACCCTTCCCCCAGTACATCAGCCTGCAGTTGCATTCTGCCGGAGGCTGAGTTCAGAGACCAGGGAATCCAAACTGATGCTGTGGATGCAGTTGCATGTTTCATGTTCTAAGCTGACTCTGAGTCTGTGTATCACATGATATTTGTGAGATAATTGAGCAACTCCACCAGGAGACATAGGGAAAGGAGTTAAAAAGAAAAAAGGAGAGATTACTACTTAACCTTTAAATCAACACTCATGCAGTGTTTTCAGATTACTTTGGATGTCTGCCTCACAACAGATTGTGCAATAGAAGAATGAGAGCAGTTATTGATGCTTCTGGAAAAGAATCTCCTTTTTTTTGCATGTTGAAACATGATTGCTAAAATCAGCATGAGAATGCATAATGGCAGTTTGATTATTTGGAAATATCAATGTTCCTCTCAAATTGTAAAATTTAATGGGTAACTGATAATACTAATTATTAGAAACACTGTTTTTCTTCTGAAGGGCTCTAAGCTTGTTAAGTAAAATCTGGTGACTCCAAGATTACTAATAACACAATAATGTCGTAATTACAAATAGATATCTTGAGTAAAGTGTCAAAAAGCAAATATGAAATATTCTTACTTTGCTTATATGGGAGTAATGAGGTTTCCCTATTAGGGTGGGGTTTTAGTAACAATTGAATAATTTTACACAAAACAAGATTTCTGATTCTTAGGAAATTTGAGTGACATGTGATAATGAACTTGGAGAAGTTCAAGTCCCCTTTCTAAACTTATAATTTTATCAATAAAATAAAATATTTTTCAAACTCTGTAAAGCTTTACTTTACTTAGTGCTTTTTTGAATGCTCTTTTCCCAGTCTTTCATTGTCTGTTGACTTTAGTGTTTTCCCTCACCTTGTTTGTCTTTTATTGTCTCTTGATGAAAATGTTTTACCCTTAATCTGGTCTTGAGAGATCTGTGGCTGGATCTCAGGACATAAATTGTGCATGCAACCCTGGTCTGAATGGAGCCTAGGAAAGGAATTTTTGACAAAGTGGTAACAAAGGATGATTCTCTCATAATACCATCAGAAGTATCAGTGTTGGAAGAAAATAAAGATGTTTTCATTTTTTTCAAGTGTCCACATGTAGAGTAAATTATTTTTTTTTTCAATATAAATAGGTAAGTACATTGTTCCTGCATCTTCCAGTCCTGGTACTTGGCTTTAGGGTTTAGTAACCTTCTCGCAGTTAGTGTTTATGATGGCCATTTATTGGTTGTATTGAGACATTCTTATGACCTATGTTACTTACTTTCCTTTTCCTTTATATACTTTCCGAAGTGTAGTTATAAGTCTGGGAATTTCTTAGGAAGTTCAGTTCTTAATGAAGAAAGGACTAGGCACTGAAACTTTACCTGTGGCTTTCTCATTTGTAAAATGGTACGTTTCTTTCAGCATTTCATATTTTCTGTCTGTATTGGAGAAGTAACAGGTTTTACATTCCAAATCAGTGAAGAACCCCAACCATGGGACACCTGTGTCTCTAAGAAGAGCAGATGAGACTTTCTCTGTGGAAACATTCAGAATGGTTTATGGCATTTGACACACAAATTAGAGCTGTAACATAATCGTTTTGTCCCAGGTGGCAATTCTTTTTACCTTGATACTCTCTCTCTTTAAGAAATACCTATTTTTTTCTTTTCTTTTCTCCTTCTGTCATGAACATTTTCATCATTTTACACAATTTCTAATTGTTGGTGAGTTGCGCTCACAGATCAAAATTATCAGCCCAGGCTAGAACTCAAACCCTTAGCTGAATATAGTGCAAAGACAGAAGCTTGTCTCCAAATAAATATCCTGTTCAGGAGAGGTGGCTCATTGGATGAATGTCTGGCCTCAAAATTGGTTTATGGCTCTGAAAGCGTTAACCTCACGCAACCTCTTGAAATTTTATCATGTTGTTACTATCAGTTAAATCCATAGTTATAATATTACAGTGTATTTTAAAGTTACACAGCTAGGTTCCAGAAAATTCTGCATGAAATCTCATGCTGATCTGATTCAATTTTATATAACAAGCAGCTTAACTTCAAGAAGTCACTCTCTTTTGATTTATAAGTAGCAGGGTAGTACTTTCATTTAAAATCTCAGTTTTGTAAGGTTGCAACTTCACAGCTAGTATTTGTATTATATATGAAAGTTCAGTGACGTTTTTGACAAAGTGTATTTTCAATTGCTTTGGTTCTCTTTTGTGAGAAGTAGAGTAGTATTTGTCCTACTTTTGGATACTTCTCAGTAATATTCATTTAGTAGTGAAAAATAATTACAAAATATCTGGTGTAGAAAACTAAATTCTAGAGATGCTTACATGGGCTAAGAATGTGTATTTCTGAAGTGATTTTTATTAATATTTTACAGTCCCTGGTTTCAGGAACTGAATCATCATTGATTTTGTTTGTAGTATTCCTGATGATATCCATGTAGATGCATTGCTTAATATTTAACACACGCCATAAAGAACTGATTCCAGAAATCTGCACTATCAGTGCATGCAGTGAGAGGTATCCAGATTATCTTTGGAAGGTTTGCCCAAGATTATCTGAGACCATGGGATCACATTTCTGCGTGCATTTCAAATTAGCATCTTGTGACGGCAGAGATAGCTCTCTTCTCCCGCACTCTGGCAGTACCTTCTTAGGCACTTGCAGTGTATCAGATGACTTTGTTCATGCGTGATGGATGCTACAGCAGGCACAAAGGACAGCATAGCCAGGAATAGGCATAGAAATTGCATCCATTTTGGCATCTGCGCAGCTGCTGTTGTGGAAACTTAGGCTCTTCAGGATAGCTACCCAGTGAAAATCACCAGATATTCACTTCTTCCACCATTGACTGTAAAGGGAACAATGGGCTGGTCTTCTCTTGGTAATTTTATTACAGAGATGAAGTGTTGAATGATTGTGAAGACCAGGTTGTCCTAATTATGCCTCTGTGTGGTCATTCCACATCTAAAAAGCAATTGAGAATCTTGTGCAGTTATTTTCCAGATGGTAGTTGTTAAGAGGAGAGGTTTTCAGTCTCCATTAGTACCTACCTCACTCTGTAAAAACTTCTCATGGGCAAAATATATTTGGTATCCATCACACACATCCAATTTTTTTTCTGTGTACATTTCCTCCTTTTTTAATATTATAGACAATTATAGACAGTAGCTATTATAGACAATAACAACTGAAAACTGAAAAACAAGCCAAAACCCAATAAAAAGGTAAGACTATTAGACCCCCTTAAAAATAAATGAAGTGTACCTCTGTCCAGAAAATGGGTGTCCAGTTTTCATAAGTATTTACTTACTAAGATGCCAAGATCTATTTAGATAGATCAGTAACTTCATAGATACATATTTCTCACTGGAAAATTAGCTGCACTATAACTGTAGAGGGAAATGATGGAAAGAATCACACAACAGAAATGTGTGTTTACTGTATACATAGATCTGATTATTTTATATATGCAGTACTTGGCTGTGAAATATTACTTGAAGTAATTTTTATACTTAGGTGGGCATATGACTGAAGTTTGTTGTAATCAGGAGATAGATGAGAAAGGTAAAATAACCTGACTGTTGCAATGCAGTGATGGCAGGTGTCAAAAGGACAGTACCTCATGACATTCCCAGGGGCCCACTTCCTGAGCTTGTCTCTGGATGGCAATGCATCCTTCAGGAGTGTCAACTTCACCCCTCAGCTTGGTGTCATCTGCAAATTTGCTGAAAGTGCATTTGATCACTTCATCTATGCCATTAATGAAGGCAGTAAATAACACTGCTCCCAATACAGACCTCTGAAAGTCACCACTGATCACTAATGTCCATCAGGACTTTGAGCCATTATGTTCTTCCGGATGCGACCATTCAACCACTCTCATCCATCTAACAGTTCTCTCATCAAATCTATCTCTCTGCAATTTAGAGAGCAGGATGTTTTGGGGGGACTGTGTCAAAGGCTTTACAGAATTTCAGATAAATGACATCTGTAGTCCTTCCCTTTTACTCTGATGTAGTCAGCCCATCATAGAAACCCACTAGTTTGGTCAAACAGGCTTATCTCTTGCTGAAGCTGTGGTGGCTCTCTCCAGTCTCCTCCCTGTCCTCCATGTGCCTTAAGACAGCTCCTAGGAAGATCTGTTCCATGATCTTCCCAGGCAGAGAGGTGAGGCTGACTGGTGGGGAGTTCCCAGGGTTCTCCTTTTTATCCTTTTTAATGATGGGCACAGTGATTCTCCTTTTCCAGTCACCTGTGAAGTTCCTGTGACTGCCATGAATTTTTAGATATCATGGAGAGTGGGTATAGTGACTTGCAGACCACCTCTTGGTTTGATCTTTAAACTCTGGTTTTACTTCTAGACCATCACATTTGTCTTGAATCCCTCTTATCTTTTGTCCTTTTGTTTGCCTTGATCATTACAAATTAATTGTCTCATTTAGTGATACTTTCTCTCTGGATCTCAGCAAAAATTTGGGTGTTGATTTTGAAGGAGACAGAACTTCTGGTGTGTTCCTACAGCACTGCGTAAGGAGCAGAATTGATTCTTGTGAGGCTGCCGAAGTGGGCTAAAACACCCATACTAAATAGCAATAAAGAATTGATGTTTGCTGTACCTATGGTGTGTGGGTCTTTCTACAGAACAGTGCTGGAAGAACACAGTCCAGAAGAATTTGTGACTTAGAAAAAGATCTGTATATTTATGTGCTCTTTCTCTTAGCTGTGAGATGATCCTTGCTTCTGGTTATCCTTTCATCCACAGTAATGGAACACCCTTATCTTACTGGTGCTTGTCAGTGATTGCAGCCTGCTCTGTACCAGATTGCTTTCTAATCCTCAGGCAAACCTACCTGAACTTTGCAGGAGGTTTATGTTGGATATAAGTGCGCTTCATGTGCCATCTTTTTGCCTCCTTTTCAGGCCTGGGAAAATGTATTTATGTCTTCTATACCTCAGACATGCCAGGTTATTTAATAAAGCCTTGCAGAGTTGTCTGAAAGTCAGAGCAAGCAATGCACCCTTCTGTTGCCTCAAAACTAGTATTTCCTACGGAGCCAACAAGAACTGGGAGAGTTTAATTGCACCAGCTTACAGATAGACTGTGTTTTTTACTTTCAGACAACACTTTTAAACTATTGTGTTCAGCAGATAAGCTAGAGGAACTCTGAATTTAAACAATTTCATCATTTGTGTGTTTTTACAAAAAGACACTGCAGTGTATCAGAGATTAAAATATCAACTTCTAATGTCAAGCGTACAACAGAAAAAGATATGTGAGAGAGTTTTTTCATTTGAAAGCTGTGGTAAAAAATATTCTAGTGCAGCATAAGTGAGCATGAGGTTATACCCTTTATTGAATTGAGAGTTCTTGTGTTAATCTATGCTTATATTTCCAACATCTGAATTTCAAATATGTTTTAATAATAGAAAGTGTGAAAATCTACGCAGAACATTAAAAACTAAAGGGCACTCTCAGAAAACAAATGAACAACAGCAACAAAAAGTACAATTAAAAAAGAAAAAAATCACTGAAACCCCCACCAAAATGAATATCCATTCAGGAACTTCTAACTCAGACAATTTTCAATATGGGATGTGCATATACTCAGAAATTCAGCTTTGCACTCAGAGGTACTCTAAACATTGTTTTTGAGTCAGAAAAATCTAACAAAATATTGCAATAGATAGTGTTGGTGCACTGCAACAAGAAGTAGAAAAAAATTAAAATTCTCCTCACTGTGTGTCTTGGAGTCCATTTCACCTGACTCATCAAATGAAAAATTCATCAATTAATCCTCTGACAATAACAATATATACATAAAAATCAATCCAGGATTGATTTTTTGAGGCCAAACATAAAAACTAACCCCCAGCTTGCACATAATGTGAAATTTCTCTTCATTTCAACCTTATTATTGAGTATAAAAGCTGAAGTGTTAATAGAATTATTTGTTCTAAGTCAGCTACAAAGGTGGGGTTGTTTGAGGAAGAGTGTGTCCACCCGGAAGATGGTCTGAAACACTATCAGAGTCAGCTAATAAAGTTGTCAGATGCATGTAAGAGCAGAGTTGATAAGAGTCTCCCCAGAAGGCAACTGGTGGAGAGAAACACTGATCAGTGAGATCTGACAGAGACCACCCAGGGTAGTCAAAGTTAGATGCGTACCAGGCAGGATCAGTGGTATGGAAGAGCAGTGAAATGGGAGCATGGAAACTGGCTTGATGGGGGAACACCAGTGCTGCACCGGAATGGGTAAATTGTGAGGCTCACAACCTCTCTGAAGCACATTGCTGAACAAACTCTCAGCAGCAGAAAACAAGATAATAATTTGTCAGATCACCCACTTGTAATTTCATACTGCCTTTTCAGGGAAAAGGAAAATTGCAGCAGATTCTATGTGCATTAGGGTCGCTAGTGCATTGCTATCTCTTTGTTTATATAATCTACTTTCAGGTGTGTAATACTTATTGAAACGATGAGAGGGCTTCCCTAGAAAGACAAAACACTAAGATGATGGGAAGTTAAAATCATTGGTTTATATGTGTTCTGAAGTTGTGTCATTTGATATCACATTGATGCAGGGAAGTAGTTTTGCACCAGATTATATATCAAAACACATAAGGTACAGAGTAGCAATTCCAGATAAGAAAATCTCTTAGATCTCTCAAGATAAACAGAGTTTGCTTGTTATTTGAGGTATAAAAGAAAAATAGCCTACTTCCTGCATTGTGTATATAAGCTTATGGATTTAACTCCTCAGATCATCAGATTAAGACTTCAAGCAACCTTTCCTCCCATGTAAGAAATAGTGCTGGCAACTTACTGAGTAAGTTCTTGCCTCTTAATGCCCTAGGAAGGAGATAAAAATCTTCTGAGAGAAAGAATTCATTTTTTGTTTTTTGTATCACCTCTGACAGCAAGTCCCTGCTCCCATCCCATGTATAAAAATTATATTCAGGCTGTAAATAATCTAAACAATGTTAAAGAGTTGGAAATCAACGCACTGCCATATCCAGAAAATAATCAAATCGCAGATATATTAACTTTTGATGGGTCTTTGTGAATGTGTGTATTCATGGTGCAGAACAACATTAACATATTTATCAAGTTCTAGATGTGTGAAAGGTGGAAACACTTTAGGAATACTTGATCAATGTGTATTCCTGCAGTCTTAAAACTACAGAGAATTTTTATAAGAACATGGGCTGTGAGATACTGTGTTGTTATTTTTACTGTCTTAGTTGTATGCTGTGACCATTGTCTTCAAAAACTTTGTGTGTGATAGGAACCAAAATTTGTCATGACTGTTTGTCAGCATAATAAATATTCAGATGTATGTGATGACTGGCTCCAGTGAGACTATTAGTACCTATATCTGTTACCATGAAATATTTCTTCATAAAATATTGCCACAAAGTATGGCCCATTGCAGGGGAGCTTGTTTGCTCTTTCAGTTTACAGTTCTTTTAAGAGTCTGAAAGTCTAGACAGTTTTAAAAATTATATATATAGGTTTTGTTGTTGTCATGTAATTACAGGCTGAAGAAAGAAGGGAAGATGGTAGCTGGTATAACTTGCTTCTAGTTATATTAAACTTGGGTCTGATTTCAGCTTTGTTGTTTCGGCTGTGCTTCATACATTTTTTTAATACATTGCAGATTTACATAATCAACCCTTGAGGGAAATGTACTGTTACCAGAGACTGAGTAATAAAGAGTAACTTGAAAGTAGAGAGCATGTATATATTTCAGAATATGCTTCAATAATTTATTGTTATAATGTTTATTTGGATTTACCTTTGTGTTTGTTATGATATTGGTAATGTATATTTTAAATTTTATTAGTGAAGTCTTGTATGCATTATTTCTAAATAGGAAGCTTAAATATACTATTTCCCTTTCTACAAGGCAGAATAATTTTTTTTAATGCAGGCTAACAGTAATTTGGAAAAATAATAAAAAAAGTATTTTGTCTTTTGAGAGTGCATTTATCAGATATCTTAATTTGTGGATTATTTTAGTGATTATAAAAGATTTTACTGTTAGATTTTTACTGTTACTTTTTTTCCTGAATATATACATTTCCTCAAATTAGGTCTGTATCTTACAGTTATTTACAGGTAAGTTGGCAATAATAGTAGAGCCATTATTCAGGTGTGATGCATTGGGACAGATTAACATTCCTTATTTTCCCTTTCCTTTAAAGTGTGTTATGAAATTTTTTTCTTTGAACAGAAACCTTATACCTTGTTTCCAAACTGGGTATTTTCAGTCCATCTAACCTGTCTGCCACCCCCTGTGCTAATTAATTACTGCTGCAGTTTAAGACCTAGCAAGAAGGTGGTCAGCAGGTGGCAGTCCTAGTTGGCAGTGGTGCTGGGAAGGGAGAGCTGGATCAAACATCAGAGGAGATGCATCACATTAATAGCATTGCTTTTGCCAGGAGGTTGCCAGGGTTTTCTGAAGTTCATGGTTTTGTAGTGAGATTGTAGCTGTCTTCTGTAAGCTCTTCTGAAAGTGCATGGCTCAGACACACTGAATATCTAAAACAACTTAGTGATCTTAAGTGTTTTTATTTTCCCAAATTCTACTTTTAAAACTAATAATTTATATTATTAATAACTAATATCAATTAGTTATAAATAATTGATGGAGTATTAAGTATCATGGAGTTTTGCCAGTCATGCACATATGTGCTTTTTATTATATGCAACTTGAATTATAGCTTAAATGAATGAAATAAATACAGAATATACCTAGTGGGATTTCTTTAGGCAAAGGTTTATGCCTTCTCATATCCAAATGCTTCCAAATGCTCTATCAGACTTGGTGCTGTGACTGCTTCCCTGGGGAGCCTGTTTCAGTGTCCACCCACTCTCCGGGTGAAGAACCTTTTCCTGATATCCAGCCTAAAGCTTCCCTGACACAACCTCAGGCCATTTCCTTGGGTACTGTCACTGGGTGCCAGAGACAAGAGATCAGCGTCTACCCCTCCTCTTCCCCTCCTCAGGAAGATGTAACTGCAGTGAGGTCTTCCCTCAGTCTCTTCTCTAGGCTGGGCCAGGTAACCTCAGTCACTCCTCATACAGCTTCTCCTCAAGGCCCTTCACCATCTTCATTACTCTCCTTTGGATGACCTCTAATAGCTTTATACCTTTCTTTATACCTTTCTTACATTGTGGTACCCAGAACTGCCCCCAGCACTCGAGGTGAGGCTGCCCCAGAGCAGAGCAGAGCAGAGCAGGGCAATCCCCTCCCTTGCCTGGCTGGCAATGCTGGGCCTGATGCCCCCCAGGACACGCTTGGCCCTCCTGGCTGCCAGGGCACTGCTGGCTCATGTTCAACTTGTCACTGACCAGGACCCCCAGGTCCCTTTCCATGGTGCTGCTTTCCAGCATCTCATTCCCCAGTCTGACCATACATCCAGAGCTGCCCACCCCAGTGCAGCATCTGGCACTTTGCCTTGTTGGACTTCACATGGTTGGTCATTGCCCATATCTGTGATTTGTTGAGGTCTCTCTGCAAGGCCTTGTCTTCCTGCTTTCAGGGAGCCAGCAGCTTGTCCCAATTTAGTATAATTTGTGAGCTTGCTTAGTATCCCTTCCAGTCCTGCATTCAGGTCATTTATGAAGAGGTTGAAGAGCACAGGGCTAAGAGAGGCCTGTGGAACCCCACTGGCGACAGGTCACCAGTCTGATGATTCACCCTTTGTGCCAAATTCACCCCATTTACCCTTTGTGCAAAACCCCTGAGCCAGTTGCCCGCCCATGATGTGTTTATCCAGCTGTGTGCTGCACATTCTATCCATAAGGATACTATGAGAGAGAAAAACTTTTAACCAGAAAGCTTTTCTGAAATCCAAAAGGATTACCTCCACTGGCTTCCCTTGATCAGCTAGGTAGGTTACCTTGTCATAAAAAGAAATCAGGTTTGAAAAGCAGGACTTTCCTCTCATGACGCTGTGCTGGCTCTGATTGAAAGACTGTATTGTCTTTCAGGTGTTTTTTAACAGCTCCCTAAATAATCTCCATAAATTTACCAGGCACTGAAGTGAGACTGACAAGCCTGTAGTTTCCAGGGTCCTTCTTCTTGCACTTGGAAATCAGGACAGTGTTCACCACCTTCCAGTCAGCTGGGACATCTCCAGATTCCCAAGACCACTCAAAAAAATCATCAGGAGATTTTGCCATGACATCAGCCAGCTCTCTGTGGGGTTCTTGGATTAATTCCATCTGGCCCTCTAGATTCATAAGGATCCAGCTGGAGCAGCAGATCTCTCCCATTTTCAGGCACAGCAAGAAATTGATAATTCTTGCAATTGCAGACCTCCAACTCAGGGCACTGAGACCTCCTTGGTTCATTATCTGTGCTGAAGACAGAGGCAGAAAATACATTTAACATCTTTGTCTTGTCCACATCCCTGTGTGCATCCCTATCCTCCTTCTGTAAGGAGGGGTGAATTTCTCCACTGATATATTTGAAAAATTCTTTTTTCTGTACACCACAGTTCTGCCTGGCTTCAACTTCACTTGAATTTTTGCTGCATGAAATTTCTCTCTGAAGTAGCAGCAGCATCTCTGTATTCTTCCCATGTCACCTGAGCTTGCTTCCACTGGGATTACACCTTTTTTTCTTGCTTTATTTCCAGAAGAAGGTTCCTGCTCAGTCAAGACAGGCTTCTGCCTCACCATCTTGACTTTCAGCATTCTGTAATTGCGGTTCCAGTGCTCTTTGCAGACGATGTTTACAAAGTGACCAGCACTAATGGACCCCAGCACTTGCAAAAATGTTTTTCCAAGGATCTTACTAATTCCCTGATCAGCCTGAAGTCCTTTCTCTGCATGTCCAGAGCTGACGTTTCACTGGCACTTTTCCTCCTCTCAACAGACATTTTCAACTTGACCTCTTGGTGATTGCTGTGGCAAAAACAGACAAATTCCAAAATATGTATAGGTGTCACATATTAGGCAATGAATTGGGAAATATCAGGTGTAGTTTGTGATTTCAGTCTAGTCGTGTGTTTTTCTCAAAGCTAATAAGAAAATTGTGTAATGTTACAGAAAGAAAATCGTCTATGTGCAGGCAGCTTAAAATCATCTAAATAAATTGTTATTGTTAAATTTCACTTTAAAGTCTTACTGCTTGGTTAAGTCTTACATCTACCTAAAGCACAGTGCACTGTGTTTGTTTCAAAGTTAAACAGAAAACTAATCTGTTAGTGCCTCTCCTGGTGGCTCTCTAGGTGATTTGAGGGCAGACCACAGCACCGACCTCCTTGTTATAAAGGGAGGGTTACCACTTCTGCTTATAAAATTCCTTAAAGATCTAATGATGCAGACCACCATTTGGACATCTATTTTTATGGTGATACTTTTACACATGGTTTTGGAGCAATGGAAAATAAAGGTCATGGTTCAATTTTATAATAGGCTTGCATGAGGTTGTAGTCTTAATACCTAAGCCATTTTGAATTCAGTTTGGCTGAGGCTTGGGCTTGTTTCAATATGCTTAAATTTCAGCATATGTTCAATTGAATGAGAGCTTTGGTGTACAGATGAGTCTAGATATTGCTATTTGCATCATTGTTCCCCATTTAAGAAAAAAATCAAAACATACATTAGAGGTGCTGAGTTTTCATTGACGCTGAGGAGGGAATTGGAGTTTGGGGCTATAACATATTCTTGCTTGGTGTGCATGCTTATTTTTTTCAGTCTCTAAATGAAAGTGTAAGGATTTATGCTATATTCTTCTGAATTGTTGGGTTTTGGGTTTTTTTAACAGATAGTACTGAGACTATTTATGTTCTTCTATCTTTATATATTATTAGAAATCTCAAATTCAAGATGAACCTAGAATTGTTCAAAAATTAACCTTCCTAAAAACATAAAATATCTATTAGCAGCAGAAAATCTATTTTTTCTGTATTTGTCTTTTTCTTACTAATATGCCATAGTTCCGTTTGACTAATAAACTTACATGCTTGTAACAAACAGGATAGGAGTTCAGAGATTGTTGTTTTGCAATAGGAGCAATAGAATGGGGAGACAGTGCGATCTGTCCTTTCCACTACTCACTGTGTGTTGTCTCTGCAGCTGATAAGGCCCTGTTCCACCTTTGGCTTTGCAGCTGGCAAGGACCATTGAACAGTGCATTATTTTAGAGCAGTACTTTGCCATTTGAGCCATATTACCTAGGCAAAATGTGGTGAGTTTTATAAAAAGATAATTCCACATTCTGTGGCCAGTTGGAAAGAATTCCGTTAGGTTTGTAAGTCTTAGTCATTTTTATTTTGATATGGCTTTTCTATTCTTCCTGGAATAGCTGCTACTACATTTAAGGTTTATATAGTATAGTTGATAAGCTTTGCTGAAAAGGGCTTACTTGAAATAACATCTTTGCTTTATTAAAGAGATATGTGTCTTTTTACATGAAAATGTGTCTTTTTAAAGAGCTGAAGATGGTGGGATTTCTGACTAGACAAGCAGCAAGTATAAGAGTTTTTATCTTATGCCACTTCTTAACTGCCCATTAAGGTTTATCTCAGACTACAATAATAATGCAGTTACACAGATTTTCCTCTAAGTTTATTAGTAAAATTTGAAATGTGTCTATTTTTAAGAAGATCTAGGCCTGTAAAGTTCAAATCCATAATGGAGGTACAAGAAGTAAGAGACAAATACAGTTGGATATCAAGCCCCTATATATGTATATATAGTTTTTATGTCTGCGTAATTCAGATGTATCTGTATGTGTATTAGAATTTAAATTCCATTATTGGCCTCACACTCAACAACATCTAAATTGCAGGAATCATAATGACCTGGACATACTTTCAAAAGAGGCTGAATTCCTTTCCTTTTCTAAGGTAATTTCTCTACCAAATTCTCCTTCTTTAGTCTAGGACTAGGGGAACTTTGCCACTGGATTTTTTGTGGCATCAAGGAGAAACTCAAGGACATAAAAGTGAACAGTTGGTAGTGAAGATGGTTGTAGAAGTGGCAAGGGGTATCCCCACTTTCAAATGAGTGGTTGTTAGTTGGTTGTACATATGACTCAGTGACATCCCCAGGGGAGTCACTGAGATGCCATGATCAGGCTTTGAGGACCAGAGATTATGAAGGCTTGTTTATGATACAAATTAAAGGCTACCAATGGATGCTTGATCAAAAAGTAAGAACACTGCTAAGAAGAGAATATTATCATCTGTCGTGGTAAATTGATTCAGAAAAGCCAAAGCACAAAAAAGTCAACAGCTTTCTTCTTCCTCAGCTACACATGCATGCTTTTTCATGAAATTTTATGGTGAAAAGGAACATCTTTAAAGGCACCCTGCCTCATTTATTTGACGTAATATAATGTCCATTACCCATTGTTACACTGTAAATCCGCTTTTTGCCCCTAATCCACCTCTTTTCCATGTTCCTTTTGGACAAATCTCATGAGAGCCTTTAATGAGATCTTGTTGCTTTGTTTAGACTTCTTTGACAAGTTGCCTTCATAATTCAGGGGAAGATGTTTTCCAAAGAACAAATATACAAGTAAGTCCTCATTGTATTCTAGGCATAAGTTCAGCAGTCTTCTAACCATATTTGCCTCCACCATTCCATATACTCAGCCATTGCTTTGCTTTGGATTTAACATCTGGTATTTCTAACCCATATTAAGTATCTGAGAAGTTGCAGTAGAGTCCTGCTTCTACAGGTTACCACCTTTCAATACCGTCACATCCATGGGGATATTCACAAAATTGAGAATGCCAATGGTAGTAAGTGTGTTAACAAAGGGAATATTTATCAGTCTGTCTTTGCGTGGACTGTCCACTCCTTTTCCTGTCATCTGGAATTCCTTATGAGCAAAGAAATATTTTGTAACAGCACATCACATGGAAGTGCTCATAGAAACTTTGATCAACTCCCATCTTCCAAAAGACAGGCTTTGCTACCTCCCAATTATTGACAAGGGCTTTAACCCAGTACTAGTGGTGTACATGTGTCTGCAATTGCTAGGTGAGTGTTGTGCATGTATGTGACATCGTTTGCCAAACTTTCTGTGTGAGTTGATAGCTGATGCCTTCTGTATCCTTCATTCTGTCAAAGTAGTGATAGATCTTGTGAGTTTCTGGTGATTCTTGGGAGTGGTAGCTAAAGACAGTAAAGATAAAGCATTTTTTATTCTTGAGGCTTGGCAGCCTAAGTTCATCTCAAGGATGAGATCAGAGTTTTACCTGAATCAGTTAATTAACTTACTGCTATTCTTTCCAAAGCCCCTTCTATTGTTGACCTTGTTTGTGGATTATAGCACTGTTATCTAGGAAAGAGCCAATTGTTTATATCCTTCCCAGCTCTCTGAGAGTCTAGTTTGCTTATTGGAAAGCTAAGGTGCCTAGTGAGAGAGTCTTTAAGTGAATCATGCAATGAATCATGAATAACGGTAGATTATGCATTGTCTCCATCTGTTTTGAGTTTGAAGGTGAACCTTTTTCCATCCAAACATTATGGCATATTCCAATATGTGCATTGTCTTTGACTTTCTTCAGAAACATGCCAAAATGAGAAGCTTGTGAAGCATGAAGCAAGCCTGCAGACTTCTGTGAAATGTGCCTGTGATAGAAGGGCTGCTTCTGATGCCAAAATCAGGCTAGCAAGTAATTGTTTGAATGCTACAGGTGTTGCTAGTTACGGTGGAATTTGTACTAATCTGTGCATGAAGTAGAAAAGTTATATGCTACAACTGTGGTTCTTCAAGACATTAAAAGGATGGCAGTCCACAAAACAGCCCTTCTCCTGCACCTCTCCAAAATGAGTGTTGAACTATGCAAGGAGTCAAGAGAGAGGGATCTTTCCTTTCCTAGCATGACAAGGTGGAGATACACATCACCTTTGTAACGGTACTTGACTTGTAGTATATGCAGACATACAGCAAAATTCATCCTGGCTGAGGTACTTTGGAAGGCCTTGTGAAACAGCTTCACAGTTTTCACAGGAAATTGTCCTTCTCCTTTCTCCTTTCCCCTTTCCCCTTTTTCCTTTCCCCTCCCCAACCCTGCCCTCCCTATCTCCCCCTTCTCCCCTTCCCCCCCAAACCTTATTTCATCTCTGATTTTTAAGAAACTACTTTCTTGAGCCTGTCTGCTCACATAATATTCAGTGTCTTGAAATTGGTGCTCTTTCTTAGTCTGTGTAGTACTTTCTTAAGCCTTATAAAGCATTTATAAGAGTTCAGGAAGTTAATATGTTCCTTCATTAATTTCTGGTTTACTAATGTGAAATGAAAACAGTAAAGGAAATTGGTGTTCAGTACAATAGTATTGTGTTAGTGTTAGATGTTAGACATGTAACTAGAACTTTATATGTTGCCCAAATATTCTTTCTTCTTGCAGCGTTGTAAGTAGTCAGTCTTTTTTGTGTTGTCGTTTGCTTAGAGGAGTAGGAGGAGAGACCCATTACCTGGCCCAAAAGGTTTCCAGTCAAATCTTCAAAAACTAAACAGAGAAATACTACGTATTCTCCTTTCATAGTTATAGATTGTTGAGACACAACAGTCTTGCAACCTAATGAAAATACAGATCCTAATTCAGTAGCACAGCTGGTTTACAATTTAGGAGTTTGTTTTTAATAGTTCTGTGCATAAGCCATTTGACCATGCTTGTTTTCCTGTATCTTTCAGTAGGCAATATTTAAGTCAGCATATTTCTAAACTATTTACCAGTAACTCATGCATCTTAATGCTGTTCCTGAAGCAGCTGATTATATTAACTGCACTAAGAACATCTGTAATAAAAAAACCCTGCTGTTTTCTGAACCATTCAGTCTAAATTGTTAAGGCTTTGACTATGGGTAAAAATGAGTGGAGTATAACGTAATACAATATTCAAATATAAGTATATTCTGATATTTTATTGTACTTTAAACTAAGTATTAAATACTGGTTTTGCTTATTATAATTACAACAGTTACTTTTTAGATTCAAATTTCATTGAGTGTTTCGATGTTTTGCTGAATTGTTGGATAAAAGCTCCCCAAGCAGCTGAATTTCTTCTTCATTCCTTTCACATGATGGAATTGTGCAGTTGCTCTATAACTTCAGTACAGCAGTATGCCTCTCTGCCAAACTGAAATGCTATGAAAAATTTAGTTATATATCACACTTACTTTTCTTTTAAGCGGCATTATTGGCCTCACTAATAGTGTGACTAACCTCATAATCTTCTGTCTCTTTCCCCCAGGAAACATGGCTCTGTTCTTCCCTATTTAATTTGGTGCCAGACCATGTAGTCTTTCTTTTAAGTTCTTCTTTATCACAGTGTTGTAGTATGGGGGATCTCTCTAGATCATTTCAATCTCTCTTCATATGTAAAGATAATGGTAACATCCACAATGGGCAACAGTAACTGTAAGAAAGCACACAGCTTGGTGTTTCTTTTTTTTTTTCCCTCCCAACTTCAACCATAGTCTTTCCTCTGAAAGAATGAAAACCATGGAGCTTATCAAAATAACTTACCTCCCTGGCTATTGATTGTCTCCTTTAATAGTCTGTTAGAATTAGATGGAGAAAATACATTTTAGATCTTTTGGTCTGCCTCCCTGCTAGTCCAGCATTGTTCCCTTCATTATGCCACCAAGCGTTTCTTTTGGTTTGTTGAGAAATCATTCCACAATTTCACTGTCAGAAAGATTTTCCTGATATGCAGCATGCGTTTTCCTTTTTTTTCATTTAATCTGACTATTTGTAGTCATATTTTCCTGTCATTCCAATATTTCTCTTTCTTGCCATGTACTTAGATTTTACAAGCTTCCCTGCATGGCTACTTCCTTACTAGTACCACAGATGAGACTAAATTATGCTGGCATTCATAATTTAATTTTTTATGTGTGGGTTTTTTTCTAACCCTCTGTTATTTCAGTATCTTATTGAAATTATATTGACAGTTATAGGGGAAAATTGCAGACCTGAGTACAAGAAAGGGCTAATTCCTGTGATTTCCCAAGCTTTTCTTATTTCTTGCTTCTCTGCCACTGTTCTGCAAATGTATGCTATTATTGAGCAAACTTAATACAAGTTTAGCAAGTGATGTAATCTCAAGGTCACTTACTGACTTTTACATTTGTTTCTCTTACTAAATGAATGGTCTTTGAAGTATTTTCCCTGTTTTATTCAGTGCCATTTTTATGACGATAATACAATTTTTTTTTTACATTTTTTCTTCATAGAAATGTGAATCTGAAAGCGCAGTAGATTCTGTTGTACTATTTGTCTGTTCTCTTCAGTATTTACATCTATGGCCAATTCAGGATTTTACATTTTTTATTCTGTTAATATGGTCATTAACCTCTTTCAGTTTGTAACAAGGGTAACTCATGACTTTGTCTAAAAATTTTTTTGTTACTGTATGGTATTGTAAGGTGTCTTTGTTGAAATTCTGCTGAGGAATTTTTTTTCAGTGTTTCTAGTATTTATTTATTTGTTTGTTATTTTTCATAATTCTGCTTCACATTTTATTTGTGTTTCTAATATCCTGTGCACTTCTCCCGCAAGTGAAAGCTTCAGGTCGTGTTGAAAATGGTTCACCACAGATTTGTGAGCAGTACAGTTCCTTGGTGGTGCTGAGGTACCTGAACTGAGCCAGAAATGGTGCTTCTCTAAGTTCTTCCTGCCTTCATTTCCTTAAAGCTCAATTTCTATCACAGAACACAATTTCCTAAGCAAGTTATGTCTGTCTTTCACATTGGGTTACCTTCCAGTGAATACTTGCCAGCAGTTAAAAATCTCCAAAATGAAGAATACCCAAATTAAAGGACTTCTCAGGCATCTTTTCTCATCACTCATACTGAGTGTATCTATGCTCAGATTTAAGCTTCCTTGCATGTAAAGTGTTCTTTGATATTTCTATACATAATTAATCAGAAATTCAAAGCATGCAATATGTTTTTCAAAACATTTTCAATACTATTTATTGTTATATATCTCTTTTTGCTGCTTATCTCAGTTCAGAATAGAGGAAGGAAAAATGAAGATCTTTTAAATAAGATATGGGGAAGTTTAGGTATCATCAGCAAAAGCGTTTCTCTTGATGTTTTAATTTTGTAATATAGGTTGGTTTGTAAATTAATTCAGACAGGAGTTATTTTGGTTTTTTACCTTAAAATGTACCTCCAACTTTATTTATCAGTTCTCTAAGTTGGAAATATTATCTTAAAGGATTAAACCTTGACATAATTGCAATTTCATGGAGTACTCGAAAAGTGTCACTATTTAGGTCTGTTCTGTTGATTGCATGGCAGCAGGGTAGGATTTCTGTAAAAAGTTTGAGTTTAGTTGATTTTTTTTAAATTAAAGCCTCAGGGTGCTACATTCAGCTGACATTGATACATTGTCTTTGTAAGGTTGAAAGAAGCATGCAATGACCTGTCAGCATTCTGCCGCAATGCCATTGTGCATAATTACTATTGCTCTTACTGTTGGCCACCTGACTGCCCTCAGTGCCAAAGTGTACAAATAACAGCTATCTTTTGCAAGATTCTGTACCCTTGTTCACAAAATTCTTTTATTCAGTTCAGTAAAATATTACTTTGGTTTTTAGAGGCTCTTACCTCTGGAACAGAGATAAAGGTAAAATTTTATCAGAGGCACTGTTGATTCAGAGGTTCTGTGTTTGTGTATGCTGATATTTATTGGGTCTTGTTTTAATAGGTGAAGTGTGTTCACAAATCCTTTTAAAATAATTTGGAATTGTTTTCTTCATAGTTTGAAAGAGGATCAAATCCACATCATCCTGAGCTGTGTTTTTCTTTAAAAACAGCAACAAAAATCAGTTATGAATCAGTATGTGAAACTCAGAAATGTGCAGGGGGTTTTTCTCTCCAGATCTTAAAACATGTTCTGCAGTGGTCTTTTTCAATTCATTGAGCATTCTCTGTCTGTTATTCTGACCTCCATCCTTTATGGCTACTTTATGCACTCTCATTTTTTTCTCTTGCATTTCCACATTGTCCAGTTTGGGGTGTTGTTTTACTTTCCTGTACGTATGCCTTCTTTACTGCAGGGCACTGGGCATCCAAGGGCAAATAGCGTCCATGACTTTGAAAACAAGTTGGAGGAGTCATCTTCAGCATTTTAATTTATTCCAGTGGTTCTCATAAGTTGTGGAAATCTGTTCAGAGCTAGTTCTTTGGGATCTGAATTATATCTAGAGAAGCAGAGCTGATAAGTATGCCTAGTTGGTGTTAGGTTGATCCAGCAGTGTGGTCCAGCAGAAAATCTCCCAGTTGTCCTTACCATGCTTTCACTATCATCTCAGAGCACTCAAAGAGTAGGCAAAATGGAGTTCTTGTATATGAAATCTACCCAGAAGGTTCACTTCCACTTGAATTTGTGTAATGTGATGGATATTGTATCCTCAACATTGACAGTTTTTCTTTACGTAGCCCTGGCAGTGGGCTGCACTGGTTCCTAATGCCAACCTGCTAATGAGAATGATCTTCGTGGGACCAGGTCTGCAGTGGGTCAGTGTTGTTCATGGTTTGTTAGCTTTGTTGACTTCACTGAATTGCACCTGGCAAAAAGAGGACATCGCTGTGCAGAAATAAATACAGATATGTGTTAATGCCAGAGCAGGTTCTGGAAGAATATTATCTTTAATAAAAAGTTACTTTTATCAGTAAAAGTAGTCAGCGATGTAAAGCAGAAAAAATAGAAAATCTCTCCTATTATTAGTGGTGTTAAATACAAGATTGCCAAGCAAGATATTGTTAAAACTCTTGTATAGCAAATCTGGTAATGCTACTGTTCTTGCTAAGCTTGAAGTTCATTTTCAGAAGAACTGCAATTACAGTGTCTTTAAGAAGTATTCAAAAAATGATAAATTTCAAATGTAGTTACCAGTCTGTTTGTTATTTCAGAACAAAGTTTCTATTTCTTGAGACAATTAAAATTGCATTGTAGATGAATATTGTATTAAACTTGTATATAAACTGAACAAGAACATATGCTGCTTTTAATATCTTTTCCTTGTCTCATTTTTCCTTTTCAATTTACTTTTTTTATTGCAAACTAGCAGCATAGAGCCACATAATAAATGTGATATTGAAAGAATTGAAGTTCTTCATTGATGACATAGATGCATGAGTGTTACACATGGCAGAAAATGCAGATTTCCTCAAGGGACACAAAGAAAGTGTTTAGATTTTCATAGCAGCTTTAAGAGGGGGAGCACAGTATTTAAATATTTTTTCACTATTAGGATTTTTGTCAGTTATCAGTTCTGGGGAAGAACTACTCATCTTTTCCGCATGGCTTGATAGTGTTGTGCTTGGTGTGCTCATGTCGGTGTTGCCATGAGCTTTCACTTACTGTTACAGAACTCCAAACCAGATTGTAACAATACACCATTTTGAAACCATGACCTTGAAGCCATATGGAAGAACTGGACATTCAGGTCTTCTGTATGCTTAATGTCTTATGCTTTTGCCAGTGAGGCCAAAGCTAATCAGCACTTTGATGAGTGACAGTTTTGCTTCTGTTTTTCTGACTAGTATCTCAACAGTATACTTTCAGGGCAGGCGTGTGTCAGCTGTCAGACAGTGGTATGAGCCTGCATCAGACTAGCCTCTGCTTTCCTGTGCTTGCAGGCAAGAACATATAAAGCTTCAGAGGTAGAAGGAATGCCTCACCTGAGATACCCCACTCTTGGCTGTAATACCTTAACGCAAGTCTGACGTTCCCTTTTCCTCCATGAACAGGGCACAACCAGGTTATGTTTTATGAAGTAGTCTTCCTCTGTATATTACTTTTGAAGTAAAGACAGCCAGAGCATATTGTCTAACCCTGGGGGCAGATGGCATGCTATGACTCTTACACATGCAGGTAAACTTTTTCCTCCCTCTCCTGTTCTCCAAAACAGAGGGAGGCTGCCTGCTATGTGCTGCCTGCTGGGGATGATCTGAGATTCTGCTATGAATGCCTTTGCTCTGTTTGGAGAGTGTGGATTGACAGTGGCGTAGGGGATGTGGCAGTATGCCAGAGCTTGAGCTGGTGTCTATGCACAGTTTAGTGTGATTGCAGCCTATGAGGCTGTGCCACAGCTAGAGTTATTGTTTCCTGCAGGCAGAAAAGGAATATGTCACGTTTACACCTATTTTCAAGCCAATACCTTGAAACTTAACAGTAGTAACATGTCGTAAAAAGTCTTTATACATCAAATTGCTTCTTCCAATTTTAACTGGGCAAAATAGGTGATTTTAACTATGCTGCAGGAGACGTAAGAGTGGAACAAGTTTGTGGAATGCCAGATGAAAATAAGAGACAGATAATTAAAAGGATTTAATGTCTCATAACTTTTTAATTTATATTGCTGATGGTAAAAAGGGACAATTTCAAAAGGGGGATTGAGAACATGCAGTATGCAGGCATTTTTTCCAGCTAAAACGATATTTCTTTAAGGCATTTTGGAAAATGCAGTGATTGATTAGAAAGCTAATTTATGAAAGTGCAGTGCAGGTTTTTTTAGGTGTAATTTGGGGAAAAGGACAGGTAACTAAGATAGCTATGAAGTTAATGAAGCTGCACACCTAAGTGGCTAATGTAATTTTCTCTGTTTATTTAAAGGGAGACTGCCAGCTTGGACTACAGGCAATTTACAAAAAAACACAGAGATGTTTACAGAAAACATTGTACTGTGCTCACTGGTTTTCGTGCCTCTCTAGTTTATTTTCTAATGAATGTGATTTTTTTCCCCATCTTTTCAAAATCATAGTGAGTCTGATAATGCAAGTATTCCAGTGCTGCATGATTTCTCTGCACATAGTTTTATATATAAAGTTATGCATTTGCCTACATACCTCTTACATTGGATCCTGAATATTTACGAAGGGAGTCAGAGAAATGAATTATGCATTGCATTGAGAGATGTCAAACCACAAAAAAACTATTAGAAAAAAGAGGCGGGGAAGGGAGAAATATGTTTTTCTCCAGTCTCTTGCAGTTTTAGTAAAGCTGGATGCCATATACAACATGATGAAAAAAAATGGTAGAAATATTAACTCCTGTTTAAGCACTTGTAATTGTTTCTGTTGTTAGATGCTGTACTTTGATGGACCTTTCCTGGCATGCATACAATTATTTAAAATTAGTTTTTCTGAATAGTAGCACAGAAAACCTATTGTGTTTTCTACTAGTTTGAGAATCACAGGATCAGCTAGACTGGAGAAGACGTTTAAGGTCATTGAGTCCAACATGTGACCTAACACCGCCCGGTCATTTAGATCATGGGACTGAGTCAACTACATCATGCCACATCCAGTCTTTTCCTAAACACCTTCAGGGATGGTGACTCCACCACCTTCCTGGGCAGCCCATTCCCATGGCCCATCACTCCTTCTGTGAAGAAATTCTTCCTAATGTCCTTACCTGCCCCCCCACCCCCCCCACCCTCTGGTGCAGCTTAAGACTGTCCTCTTGTCCAGTCAGTGGTTGCCCAGGAGAAGATATTGACTATCGCCTGGCTGCACCCTTCACGTTGTGACAGTGACAAGGTCTCCCCTGAGCCTCCATTTCTCCAGGCCAGAGACCTCCACTCCCTCAGCTGCTCCTCAGGACTTGTGCTCCAGAGCCTTCACCAGCTCTGCTGCCCTTCCCAGGACACGCTCCAGCACCTCAGCATCCTTCCCAAACTGAGGAGCACAGGAATGGGCGCAGCCTCAAGGTGCGGTCACGCCAGTGCCGAGAGCAGGGGAAGATTGAGTTCCCTGCTCCTGCTGGCCACACTGTTCCTGATACAGGCCAGGATGCCATGGGCCTTCTTGGCCACCTGGGCACACTGCTGGCTCTCACTCAGTCTGGCACTGTCCATTTCTGTCAGGGCACTGGGCAGCCAGTCTGTCCCCAGCCTGTAGCTCTCCAGGGGATTGTAGTGGCTAAAGTGCAGGAGCTCACCCTGGGACTTGTTAAACCTCCTATCTTTGGATTTGGCCCATCTACCCAGCCTGTCCCTTCAGAGCTCTCCTACCATCCTGCAGATCAACACTCACTCCCAGCTTGTATTACAGGCTGTTGTAGTTTACTGTTACAGTATAGTGCCCCATGGGGGCTGATGTTACGCTTGCTACCACAATTCAGATTTTGCTTTGTGCTAATTTTTATTTCCATGGTTTTTAGTATTTACTGTGCAAAATATTTCTTTAATGCTCTTTGTGGACAGAATTTTCTAGAAATATTTGACTGGCAAAAGTAACCAGTAAAAGGAAACCCCATTATTATTGTTATTATTATAGTTACTCCTCTGTATCTCTTTCAAATTTGGTCCTCAATATTGAGAAACTGTACAACCAAGATTATACGTTGTCAGGTCTTGTGACAAGCAGCTGCTTTCAAGGTAGAAATGTTAAATGATCCTGTAATTGATATTTTTGTACCATCTCCAGTGAAAAAAGTCTTAATCAACAGGAGATGCATTAGAGGAATTCTTTGCTTGAGTATCTTTGAAATCTTCAGGAAGGAATGCTTTTTCTTGTAATTTTACTTTTCTTCCCCATACATTATGTAAAGCAAAGTTTAATCATAAAAGTATTGACTGCTAAGCTGCATGATTCTGAATACATATGCAATGTGGTTTTCCATATTTACAGAATTTCACAATTTTTCATGGAAACTGTGTAAAATGCATCATGGAGGATTTGACATTAGGTCAATGCTCAGTCAAATTGAGAGTATTTTTTCCAGAAACTGAGCAGTGTATTTCATCAAAGAGACTGAAGTAAAATGCAGACTTTATACCTTTGCAGTATAATATTCCTTATAATCTATCTAAACTTTATTAGCTGTTTCTAAGGTTCTCATTTTGTTCTCTTTGCTAATGCTGTAATTTTGTAATACGGTAAGGTATGGACCTTAAATGCAAAGTACATTTTAAATTCTGTTCATATTCTACTCTGAGCAGTGCTATCACTGCTTAAAGCACCTTATACATCCTCCTTTTTTCACTGTAACATCGCAATTTATTTTCATTTTGTGACATCACCGCTGATATACCACTGGAAGTAAATCATGTGGATCATCATCACTATAATTTCTTGGTCCCTGAGATAATAAGTAATTTCAAGTTGCACGAAATAAATGAACAAAACCTTGAAATTTATGTGAGACGTTGACCTGTAAATAAGGAAAACACATTGCCAGTTGCAAAAATTTTATGTTCTCAAGAGCTCCACTGTTGCCATTGATGTATTTAAAATCTTCTATTAGAATGCAGCCACATCTCCCATCTTTGTAACTGATTGGAATAGTTCATTAGATACTTTGTACTTTGATTTAAATAGTATTGGCAACTCCTGTATTTATTGATGATACGCACCCTTATCTGAACCTCTTGCATAATAAAAAGCTACCAACATATCAGTTTTGGATCTTCATAAGATTTTTTTCTAATTTTACATATAGAAATAAATATTTTGTTGTAAAATGGTTCCAGTCTAGGACAGCTAGAATTTTGCTAGGGCACAACATGTTCTTCCTTCCATAAACCCGTTACTCTCAGAATGCATAAGGATCCTTCTCAAACAAACTGCTGTACCTGAAATCCCTGGAAAGTGTTTGCAGATATCTATATGTCAGTACTGATGTTTCTCTCAATCTTTTCTGTTACTGAAATACTGTTTTGAGGTATCGGGAGACTTGCTTCTGTTAATCAGAAACAACAGAGGGTGCTCTTTCATACTGCATACTAAAATACATCTTTCCGTAGAACTTACATCCTCTCTTGCTCTTAGCTCATTGTTTCCATGCTGTTTGCTTAAATATGTCAATATCAAAAGTTTTAAGTCAAATATAGCTGCATTAATGGTTGTGAGTTTTCTGCCCATCCTTCCCACGTGGCACAGAATGATCAGAGTTACCTTTCTTTTTTTTCCTATACCAAGGTTCAGAATTTTTGTAATAGAATGGAGTATGCAAATCTTACTCTTTCACACTACCAGTGGATCCTTTTTTTATCATAAAAATTTTATCCGGTCTGTCTATTGGCAGGTGGCTTTTGGATTTATTGACAGTAAAATCCAGTTATACCTTTTTAAGTGTCTTGTTGCTCATAATCTCCAAGTAGTTAAAGAATAGGATTGGGAGATCTGGATTTTGTTCAGACCTTTGTAATACAATTCTTGTAAAGGTAATTCTCTAAAGCTTCATCTTTTCCAACTGTAGAATAGGAGGAATGATAATTGTGTGTCACCTGTCTTCTAGTGGGCAGAACATTCGAAAGTTTCTCTGTTCCCATCATACTTGCAGCTCTACTTAAACATGCTGCTTGCAAAGGTCTGTGAAGAATTTTCCATGCTGACTGCTCATCATTCCTGAGAGCCAATGCTGAGGACGTGGAAACCGTCTTTAGCACTATCCGTGCTTCTCAGGATAGTGCCCACTTGGAAAGGAGTGAAAAGCAGCAACTGCTGGTTATGCCGTATTGGACTTGCAGAAAATGTGGGACTGTGCTGGCTGTGATAAGGAGGAGAACAGCAAAGAAAAGCAGAGCTGGGAAATCTGTTGGGATGGGCAAGGTTGCATCCATACCCAAAATGATTTGTTTCATTCTCTGAAAAGCTGCAATGTCCAGCTACTTTGCCGTAGTCACAGTTGCTGATGTGAAGACCTGCATTTCAGTACTGCTGGTAATAGAAAGGACACAAAATGGTGTGAAAAAATTTTTCTTTTAATTTATTATTTTACTACATGATTCTAGCTAGGGCATAGTTTTCCTGTTGCAGTGAAGGCACTTGGGGATCTCAACCTTTCTTGATTCTTCCATTACTAGACATGACTGCTAGTTCTTACTGAGTTTTGTAGGTAATGCATACAAATGCCCATTCCCAACCGGGAGTGAACTGCTTTGATGTTCACTAGTACTCCAGACTCTTAAAAATACCATTTATCAAAGAACAGTCCCATTCTAAGTGACATTTCTAAAGCAGTGTGAAATCCAAGGAGTGCAAAAGGCATAACAGGCCTTTGGAGTTAAAAAGTGGCTTGTGCTCAGATATGGCGAGTTCTTATTTATATGAAATTAATGTTTTACAAAACTGAAAATATGAAAGTTTACTTTGCCCTGGAGTGGCATTAAATTTGACTCCTGCTGTTTAATAAAGGAAAATTAATGCATACTGGAACAGCTGCAGAAACTATCAAATAGAGGATCTCCAAAATCTAGCTCATTTTCTTAGATATATTTCTTGAAATAATATGAGAAATTTTACTTTCAAAAATTAGATTCTACATACATTAAGGAAAAATGTTCCAAATGTATTTTGTCTTTCCAAATCTTTCTCTTAATATAGATACAATTAACACAGACGATGTATTTTGTTCTCACCTTTGTCCAAGGAGACTGTTTCACATTTCTCTTTTGTACAGTTGTTATATTTTGTTTCATTTCCTAGAAAAATGGGAAAGAAAGGAAAAAAGTGTCCAACAATCCAGTATTTGTATGCAAAATTGCATCTTCAGAATTGCTGAATGGTGTCTCTTTAAACTATGGCCTGTCTGTACAGACCTAATTGCAGGACCAAGGGAAATATACTTATGACAAAAATTCCCCACTGACTTTTTAGAAGGAATATTTCCAGTGAGTTTTTATTGCACTCTGGTGCAAAAGCAGCCACTCTGGTTTATCAGTTTCCCATATGGCAAAATATTGTTTCTTAGAATATGTATGTATTTAGCTTTTTAGTTTCAAACTTATTTTGAAGTAGTATAAAACCCAGGAGAAACATTCTTAGCTGTAAATCTGTTTCATAGAAATGTTTGATAGATTTAGTCTTCTATTGCTTGTGGGTTTTTTTTTTCTTTCAAATATTGCATATGAGACAAGTAATGCAGCCTGACACACATTTTAGATCAGTCTACTGTGTTGTTGTGTTTGATCACTTAGGTGCAAAAGTTTTGACTCATACACCTGTAAAATGAGTGTAGCAGCATATAAATGACTTACATGATAAACACTGTAATTAAGCAGTGTTTCTAAAATAAGATTTTATCTTTTTCTCTGATGCTGGTTATTG